>NC_056743.1:1351674834-1351677334 GCF_019279795.1 Protopterus annectens | reverse complement strand
ATGCTGTTATGTTATAGAGGATATGTACAAATTAGAAAATTATATTCGCAAGCTTATTAGGCTGCGCCTACAAAGATTTCATTTAGAAGCCTATATTAAGGTGTGCATTGTACATTGTGGACTCAGGGTACTCAATATGCCAACTTACGGCAACACTTATAAAGATCTGCTACTTCAGTGGCAGATCAACTTGGAGACGAGTAAAAAATACATGTGTTTACTAATAGACTTTTTTAAACTGCTAGAGGAACTTTTAGCTACTAATATTAGTAAATGCCAAATGGAACTATATGAGAAATATCCACCTGCTGTCCTAGATGTTAAGGTGAATCATGTAGTTGAAGTTACAACTGCATATGAATCCCAGCTCTTGTCGTACAAGAGGAGAAAAATCCAAAGAGACACTAATGATTTTTCTAATGGCCGAGTCTTTACTTGGCCAAGGGAGCAAACGCTGCTAGATCTAGTGGAAATTCTAACATCAGGAATACTATCCCTGTAAGTCAAGCAGGGAACAAATCAACTTTGGGTTCTACCTTAATTAATGAGAAACAGCCTAATGAACAGAATGTAGAGATGCATCAGGCACCCTCTATTGTCAACTGATATGCAAACGGCTTCAGTTGAATACATGGCTCGGCAGGTGCAGTCTGCTGCAGGGGGAGCATGCAGAAAATGAGGTGAGCACTTGACTGGGACTAATCTAAACACCAATGCTCAGAATGGCAGTGAAAGGAATGCCCTAACCACACCGTACCCTATTAGGGCAAACCATTTTCGGGGCCAGTCACTAAGCAGAGGCAGAGTGAAGAGGAAAGCTTTGAACGACGAAGAGAACGGCTTGACAATCAAGAAAATGTGGAATTGCTAGTGTGGAATATTTCCCAGCGTGTCCTTTCTAAGGATGAAGTCAGCGTTTTAAACAAAGGTATGACATTCATATCAGCATCTAGAATGACTTTAACTGAAAATTTTATTGAGCTAAAACGTTTGTGAGGAATCTTATGCTTAAATTACAATTTAATACATATAATAATAGTCAAAAAAGTGCCTCACAGTTCAAAAGAATGAGTAATTATGTACCTGTAAACAATGGAGTAATAGATACTTTTGAAAAAGTCTATGTGAAAGAAATTTATAAGATTTATGATAATAATACACATATAATATGTTTTATGAACCTGAATGAAAAGGAAAAACAAGCTATAGAAGTTTTATGTCAAGATAACTCTATTTCCATTAGACCTGCTGATAAAGGGGGTCCTGTTGTGATTATGGATATAGTTTCTATAGGAACACTATGTTAGATATGCTGAATGATGGAACTGTCTATGAATGCATTGATACTACATGGGTTAAGAAATGCAATATAAGAATAGATAATGGTCTGTTTGATTGTTTGCAAAGTGGCTTAATTAATTATGATTTGTATAACTATTTCAGAGTTCTTGAACCTGTTATACCTTTAATCCAGGGGTTACCTAAGATACACAGACATCCTTTTACCCCTCCTCTAAGGCCAATTGTAGCTGGACAAGGCTGGAACACAGAACCCCTGTCCATATATATAGAACAGCACCTGAAACCAGTTCTAGCCAAAAATAAATATATTCTGAAGGATACACAACATTTTTTAAGGGACTTGTTTGAGTATATCAATAGAACACCACCTACTGACCAATGCTTATTAGTTACTATGGATGTGAAGTCCTTATTTACAATGATCCCTAATGATCTGGGTTTAGAATATTTGAGGCAATATTTGGTGAAAGATGCCACATATGAATTGAGAACAACAGATTTTCTGTGTTTTTTGGTAGAGATAATATTAGAGAATAATATTTTCATGTTTGAAGAAAGAATATATAGGCAGTTGGATGGTGTAGCTATGGGCACCTCGTGTGCCAATAACTACACCAACCTAGTTATGGCCAAGTGGGAAAAGGATACTATATTAAGAGAGGTTAATGTAGTATTCTATCGAAGATTTGTAGATGACCTCTTCCTTTTGTGGAAGGGAGGTACTGAGGCACTACAGTCTTTTTCTAGTCAATATGAACAACAGTACAACGTTTCTAGAATTTATGGCTAGTAAATCTCTAACCTCTATTGACTTTCTGGATGTGAGAATTGTAAGAACTGAGGATGGAAACTTTCATACTGAAATATTTAGGAAGGAATGTCATAGAAACACATATGTTCATAGGAGCAGTATGCATCCATTCCATGTATTTACCAATGTAAGAAAGGGCAAAATCTGAGGGTTTCCAGACTGATGATAGATGATCAGAGAATGGAAAGAGAGATGGATTATTTGGAAAAGAATTTTGTTAGGAGGGGATATAGGAGATGAGAGATTGAACCTATAGTGGAAAGAACTAAATATTTAAGACATAAAGAGGCAAGACCATTTTTTTCTGAACAGCAAGCTGAGACCCCACATAATGCAGAACCGAAAGGATTCATGAAAATCCCAGTTACATATGCAACCAATATTAAG